>NW_021703772.1:47432569-47461761 GCF_005190385.1 Monodon monoceros
GGGGACAGGTGAGTAACTGGCACGGATCTCTAAATTCCAGTTTTTAAATTCATAACTGGAGATATTTTCTTCCTTTGTAGCCTATCAGAATGCTTCCTTTCCTGAGTATGGGAATGTGGACAACTGAAGAGGTCATCAGAAAGTAGCTTTGGTATACATTCTGCAGGCTGTGGCAATGCCTGATGATCAAGATTCTCTCTAAATAGAGACTTCCAGATACAGGTTGTCACTGCTTTGGAGAATCCTGGATAAGCCCTGGCAAAATACTTCCTGGATCCATTTTCTAAGACTTTATGTGGGATCCTCTTAGTCACAAATGACTTTGTTTTCTTTTTCTTTCTATGTAGTTTTCCTTCCACGAATTAAATTAACACCATCTTTCAAGTCCTATTAGGCGTAATTAGATTTGTAGGCTTTGGTCTTCGAATTTTGTCCTAGGCGACATCCTTTCTTGTTAGGAGGCTCCTAGAGACGGTTAATCTCATCCATTATGTATTGATTTTAGGAGGTTAATTCTCAAAGGGCCAGGTCCTGTTCTTTTCTCTTTGCTATGCACTCTATCTCTTTCCTTACTCACTATGTGTGATGTGTGATATTTTAAAATTTTTATTTAGCAAGGTAGGATAAAACACTTGTTAAAATACCTTCTCCCTAAGTGGGATTTATTACTGAGTGAGATAAATGGACCTGTTGTTATCATTTCTGCCACATGTGCTTATAAAGTACATTCTTCTTTTGTGTTAGAAGAAAGGAATGTATTACTTGGTTTCCTTGAAGCTTTTTTTTGCTACCAAAATATTTTCTAGGCTACACTAATATGAAGATTTTTCAGCAATTTACAGAAATGGTGCTTCTGAGCATACATTTTCTTTTTACTATTGAAAGGAAACCATGGGAATGCAGTATCCAATTTTGTTTGACAGGATTCTGGTTAGCAAACCACATGTGGTGTGTTTTTGTTTTGTTCTATAGTTGTTTCCATTGTGTTGTGTAATTCAGCCCAAGGATTTTGAGAATGGAAAATGTCACAAACCAAATATACAAAATTAATGAGTAGTTTGCTCCATTGCAAGGGGCAGGTAGTGAACAGTCAGGCAGAGCAAAAGCAACAAGAATCCTGGGGCATAAAGCTGTTTCGCCTAATGAAGTTCATGTTTCTGTGTGTGATATGAAGTTGTCAGGGCACTGATAGCCATCTTGCTTAATTTTTAAATCTCTGAAAATCATAAATGATTATTCTTGCATTCACTTTACATGACATCAATTAAGTCTAATCACATGTTTAAAGCAACTAAGAAAAACAGTTGCATACACAGCTATTAGTATTTTCAGAGCAATTTTAGAATGAACTTGTTACTAGCACCCAGATTCATTTCTTTTTTATTTATTTATTTTTTTGCGGTACGCGGGCCTCTCACTGTTGTGGCCTCTCCTATTGTGGAGCACAGGCTCCGGACACACAGGCTCAGCGGCCATGGCTCATGGGCCTAGCCGCTCCGCGGCATATGGGATCCTCCCGGACCGGGGCATGAACCCGTGTCCCCTGCATCGGCAGGCAGACTCTCAACCACTGCACCACCAGGGAAGCCCCCATTTCTTTTTTTTTTTAAAAAATATTTATTTATTTATTTTATTTGGCTGCGCCGGGTCTTAATTGTGGCATATGGGATCTTTTTCTAGTTTCAGCATGCGGGATCTTTAGTTGCAGCATGTGGGATCTTTTTTTGTAGTTGCGACATGTGGGATCTATTTCCCTGACCAGGGATTGAACCCAGGCCCCCTGCATTGGGAGTGCACAGTCTTAACCACTGGACCACCAGGGAAATCCCCAGATTCATTTCTAATGAGGCCTGTGTTACTGTGGCAGTGTATAAAATGTGGCATCAGGTTTGTTCTCTTACACTTATGAGCCAGTGATGTTATGATTATGTTTGCAAAAAGTGAGTTATGGATGTCTCTTACCTAGCTCATTTTGACCGAAACATACAAGCAAAAGGAGAGAAATAATAACCAGAGACCCTTGAACTCCAAACTCCTGCTTCTTCACTAACTGCAACATTTTATAATTCTCTCCCAGTTACATCACCCTTCCATTACGAAGACAACTATGGTTTTTTTCCTAGATAAAGTCAGCTTACTTCTGAGTTCTCTACTTCAAGTTCAGAAGGGTTTGCACTCAATGGTCTCTTCCTATACTCTTCAGAGCTTTTTGGTTTCTTGTGACTTGAATCTACAGCTGTTTACCTTGGTACCAAAGATGTCTCCTGAGCCTTTCTTCGTTTCCATAATCAATGGATTACTTCAAAACCCAATTACTAAAATCCTACATGATTATGAAAGGATGAAACGTCTTAAGACAAGAGGAGCACAGGATGTTGTATCTGTTCAAGAGATAAGGGGCTTCCCTGGTGGCGCAGTGGTTGAGAGTCTGCCTGCGGATGCAGGGGACACGGGTTCGTGCCCCGGTCCGGGAAGATCCCACATGCCACGGAGCGGCTGGGCCCATGAGCCATGGCTGCTGAGCCTGCACATCCGGAGCCTGTGCTCCGCAACGGGAGAGGCCACAACAGTGAGAGGCCCGTGTACCGCAAAAAAAAAAAAAAAAAAAAAAGGAAATTCAGGATGGTATATGGGCCAGATATCTTCATTTCCTTTCCAGATCGTCCCCCGCTCCCCCACCTTGCTGTTTCCTGCGGAGAATGACTGTCACTCAGATTTCCCTGCCTTCTGGCTTCTAGCTGGGTTCGTTCCTGGTGAGTTCCCGCAGGAAATAGGGAAGGATGAAGAGTGAGGTTCAGGCATTCATTCCCCCTGGGGTTTGTCAAATCCCTTAAACAAAGATTCCTGATGCTTTCCAGGTCACCTGTTCTGCATGAATTTCTCTTCTTTCAGGTTCCGGTAACTTCTCCCCTCATCTCCTGAGACTGAGCTCTGCTGCTGCTAGCCCCGGGTCCCTGCTGTCCCCTGCCCTTCCCTGCATCCCACCACACTTTGATGATTTAGCGTCTTTTCAGTAAACTCTTCTTGAGTTAACTCATTTTTAGTATGAAATCTTTTCACCATTGAGAACCTGATTGAAACACCCCAAATGGTAATAATGCCTAAATCTGAAGCACAAAGTAAAAGAAATAATAAGAAGACCAGTCCAAAGTCCAAACTCTTGTTTTCTTAATCTAAAACATTTCCTCCAGTTTTAAGTAGACCTACCCTCAATTAGACAAGTAAAAAAAATGAAATCTAAAAAAGTGAAGGCTAAAAGAAAATCTGTAAATGTGCATGGAGTTGCTCTTTCCCTAGAACTTTCCCTCCCACAGCAGTGTATTCTCCTGTTCAAAACTGGACCCACTGCCTCCCAGCCCCCCACACATGTGCTACCCCAGGACTTTCCCTTTACTGCTTTCCTTCAGTGGACCCACTGCTTCCTGTATTTTATGTCTTTGGTCTTTCACTGGTTTTGTTTAGTTTGGTTTGGTTGTGACATGGTGAGATGACTGGTTTTCTGAGACTGGAAAGTAGTAGGCAGCGATATTTTTCAGGAACACCTGGGCACTGACTCTGCTTGCCTCTGAGAAAAAAATACCTTTCTAGTATTAAGTTTGGTTTAAAATTTAGGAAATCTTAGTTTTTCTAAAGATTTCCTTGAACAGAAGTACATGGGTGGTGAGGTTAAGATCTGAAATGGAACTGAAATCATGGTATAAAAAGAATAGTGCCTTAGCAGGAATTTTGAGTTTTACCAGCAGCTGTGTGCCCTGTAGGGATACAGGGTCCAGGAAAAAGTCACACAGAGATATGCTGCATCTTCTTTGTGTGGATATTTCTGTTGAATTCTGTTTCCTTTTCCACAGAAATGAAAAACTTACAGGTGGTCTGAGTCTGTAGTTTTATTTCTGTTGATCCCTGACCCAACCTTCAATGCTGCTATAATATCCATGCTTCCTAAGGAACTTTTAAGAAAAGATGCATGGAAAATTAACTTACTGAGCCTTTGTATATCTGAAAATGCTTTCACTCTTGATGGATGTATTGACTAACATTGCATTTTAAGTTTCCTCTGTATTTTGAAGCTTTTGTCTCCATTATTAACACAGTATTTTTGGTGAGATACTGGTTTCCATTTGATTCTCATTCTGACTCTTTTGTAGAAATTATAAAAATATTTTTTTATTTTTAGTATGATCTCAAATTGTATGGGCTAGTATCAAGGTTTGTTCCTTTTGTATAGCCCATTTTAGTCTAAAGGCTTGTTTTTCTTTAGCGTTTGGAAATAATCTTCTATTATTTCTTTATTCCATCCATTCTCTCTGGTTTTGGAATTCCTGTAAGATGAATGTTGAACTCCCTGGGTTAATTCTCTATGTAATTACCCTCATATTTTCTGTCTCTTTGTCTTTTTGATTCATGTTCTGAGAGACTTCCTTGGCTTTTCTTCTAGCCCCTTTCTATCATTTAAAATTTTAGGTACTATCCTCTTACTTTCTTTAGACTTTTTCTTGTTATGACTGCTTCCTCTTTTTAGTATCCCATTCTTCATTTACAGAATTAATGTTTCCTTACTCTTCTCTGAGAATATTATTATACTGTATTCTCTCTCTTTCTCTCTCTCCTCTCTCTTTATTCCTCCCTCCCTCCTTCCCTTGGAATTAGGTTTTCATTTTGCATCATCTTTGTCTTGCATGCTCTTGATTCTCCTCATATACTAGTGACTTCTTGCCCATTCATATTTTAAAAAGAAAGAGGGTAGGTTTTTACTGTGTGTGTGTGCGTGCATGTGCGTGTGTGTGTGTACACATATATGCACTCTGCATATAGGCATCACATTAGTTTTATTCCCTGAATTGGCATTTTGACCATGAACTCTATGTATGTGAGTTGAGTGGGGCATGAGGACCATCAGGTTTTGCCTTCAGATGTAGGTCACCAAATGCTAGAATGAGAAGAGCTCTACTTTGAGGTGCCAATATTTTCCTTAGAAGCATTAGAGTTCCTCAGATGATTTTCTGTATTCCTTGAGAGATGAGCCCTCTGTTCTTTGCCTGATGGTAGATGACTGATGGTGGGAATGCTGAGAGCTGGGAGAGATTTTTTTCTTCAACATCTTTCCTGATGTCCCCAGACTGCTTCCAGCCCCAGTATGGGCTAGATGATTCCTTGGCACTCATATTTCCAGATGCAGTTATTGCATTCTACTGTCACTTATTTATGTGTCTTTCTCCTGCATTAGCTTATGACCTCGTGAAGGGCAAGGGCCATGCATTATTATTCTATTGATATCACTTACTGTTCTATTCTTGTATTGTTAGAAAGAAAGAAGGTCTTTGGTGGGGCTAATGGCGGACTTGGGGAGGGCTTATGCCAAGGTGTACTTCTTAGAACTTCTGCTTTCAGTGTCCTTGTCCCCACAGTGAGCCACAGCCACCCCATGCCTCTGCAGGAGACCCAGCAACACAAGCAGGGCACCATGGAGTCCCGAGAGGAGTTCCCTGTGCTATAAACCATGTCGTTGACAGGGTCTTGGTGCTCTGGCCAGGTGTCAGGCCTGAGCCTCTGAGGTGGGAGAGCTGAGTTCAGAACATTGGTCCACCAGAGACCTCCCGGCCCCATGTAATATCAAACAGTAAAAGCTCTCCCAGAGCATTCCATCTCAACGCTAAGACGAAGCTCCACTGAATGACCAGCAAGCTACAGTGCTGGACACCCTATGCCAAACAACTAGCAAGAAAGAAACATAACCCCACCGATTAGCAGAGAGGCTGCCTAATATCATAATAAGGTCACAGACACCCCAAAACACACCACCGGATGCAGTCCTGTCCACCAGAAAGACAATATACAGCCTCATCCACCAGAACACAGACACCAGTCCCCTCCACAAGGAAGCCTACACAACCCACTGAACCAACCTTACCCACTGGGGGCAGACACCAAAAACAATGGGAACTACGAACCTGCAGCCTGCGAAAAGGAGACCCCAAACACAGTAAGTTAAGCAAAATGAGAAGACAGAGGAATACACAGCAGATAAAGGAGCAAGGTAAAAACCCACCAGACCTAACAAATGAAGAGGAAATAGGCAGTCTACCTGAAAAAGCACTCAGAATAATGGTAGTAAAGATGATCCAAAGTCTTAGAAATAGAATGGAGAAAATACAAGAAAGGTTTAACAAGGAACTAGAAAAACTAAAGAGCAAACAAACAATGATGAACAACACAATAAATGAAATTAAGAATTCTCTAGAAGGCATCAGTAGCAGAATAACTGAGGCAGAAGAACGGATAAGTAACCTGGAAGATAAAATAGTGAAAATAACTACCGCAGAGCAGAATAAAGAAAAAAAGAATGAAAAGAATTGAGGGCAGTCTCAGATACCTCTGGGACAACATTAAACACACCAACATTCGAATTATAGGGGTCCCAGAAGAAGAAGAGAAAAAGAAAGGGACTGAGAAAACATTTGAAGAGAGATGATAGTTGAAAACTTCCCTAACATGGGAAAGAAAATAATCAAGTCCAGGAAGCACAGACAGTCCCGTACAGGATAAATCCAAGGAGAAACATGCCAAGACACATATTAATCAAACTATCAAAAATTAAATACAAAGAAAAAATATTAAAAGCAGCAAGGGAAGAGAAACAAATAACATACAAGGGAATCCCCATAAGGTTAACAGCAGATCTTTTAGTAGAAACTCTGCAAGCCGGAAGGCAGTGGCAGGACATATTTAAAGTGATGAAAGGGAAAAACCTACAACTGAGATTACTCTACCCAGCAAGGATCTCATTCAGATTCGATGGAGAAATTAAAACCTTTATAGACAAGCAACAGCTAAGAGAATTCAGCACCACCAAACCAGCTTTACAACAAATGCTGAAGGAACTTCTCTAAGTGGGAAACACAAGAGAAGAAAAAGACCTACAATAACAAACCCAAAACAATTAATAAAATGGTAATAGGAATGTGCATATCGATAACTACCTTAAATGTAAGTGGATTAAATGCTCCAGCCAAAAGACATAGACTGGCTGAATGGATAGAAAAACAAGACCCGTACATATGCTTTCTACATGAGACCCACTTTAGACCGAGGGACATATACAGACTGAAAGTGAGGGGATGGAAAAAGATATTCCATGCAAATGGAAATCAAAAGAAAGCTGAAGTAGCAATTCTCATATCAGACAAAATAGACTTTAAAATAAAGTCTATTACCAGAGACAAAGAAGGACACTACATAATGATCAAGGGATCAATCCAAGAAGAAGATATAACAATTGTAAATATCTATGTACACAGCATAGGAGAACCTCAATACATAAGGCAAATACTAACACCATAAAAGTGGAAATTGACAGTAACACAATCATAGTAGGAGATGTTAACACCCCTCTTTCACCAATGGACAGACCATCCAAAATGAAAATAAATAAGGAAACATAATCTTTAAATGATACATTAAACAAGATGGACTTAATTGATATTTATAGGACATTCCATCCAAAAACAACAGAATACACTTTCTTCTCAAGTGCTCATGGGACATTCTCCAGGATAGATCATATCTTGGGTCACAAATCAAGCCTTGGTAAATTTAAGAAAACTGTAGTTGTATCAAGTATATTTTCTGACCATAATGCTATGAGACTAGATATCAATTACAGGAAAAAATCTGTAAAAAACACAAACACACAGAAGCTAAACTATATACTACTAAATAACTGAGAGATCACTGAAGAAATCAAAGAGGAAATCAAAAAATATCTAGAAACAAATGACAATGAAAACATGATGATGCAAAACCTATGGAATGCAGCAAAAGCAGTTCTAAGAGGGAAGTTTATAGCAATACAATCCTACTGCAAGAAATAAGAAACATCTCAAATAAAAACCTAACCTTACACCTAAAGCAATTAGGGAAAGAACAAAAAGCCCCCAAAGTTAACAGAAGGAAAGAAATTATAAAGATAAGATCAGAAATAAATGAAAAAGAATGAAGGAAACGATAGCAAAGATCAGTAAAACTAAAAACTGGTTCTTTGAGAAGATAAACAAAATTGATAAACCATTAACCACACTCATCAAAAAAAAGGGAGAAGACTCAAACCAACAGAATTAGAAATGAAAAAGGAGAAGTCACAACTGACACTGCAGAAATAGAATCATGAGAGACTATTACAAGCAGCTATATTCCAATAAAATGGACGACCTGGAAGAAATGGACAAATTCTTAGAAAAGCACAACCCTCGAAGACTGAACCAGGAAGAAATAGAAAGTATAAACAGACCAATCACAAGCACTGAAATTAAAACTGGGATTAAAAATCTTCCAACAAACTACCACCGAGAACCAGATGGCTTCACAGGCGAATTCTATCAAACATTTAGGGAAGAGCTAACACCTATCCTTCTCAAACTCTTCCAAAATATCGCAGAGGGAGGAACACTCCCAAACTCATTCTATGAGGCCACCATCACCCTAATACCAAAACCAGACAAAGATGTCACAAAAAAAGAAAGCTACAGGCCAATAGCACTGATGAACATAGGTGCAAAAATCCTCAACAAAATACTAGCAAACAGAATCCAACAGTACGTTAAAAGGATCATACACCATGAACAAGTGGAGTTTATCCCAGGAATGCAAGGATTCTTCAATATATGCAAATCAATCAATGTGAAACACCATATTAACAAAATGAAGGATAAAAACCATATGGTAATCTCAATAGATGCAGAAAAACCTTTTGACAAAATTCAACACCCAGTTATGATAAAAACTCTCCAGAAAGTAGGCACAGAGGGAACCTACCTCAACATAATAAAGGCCATATATGACAAACCAACAGCCAACATCATTCTCAATAGTGAAAAACTGAAACCATTTCCTCTCAGATCAGGAACAAGACAAGGTTGTCCACTCTCACCACTATTATTCAACATAGTTTTGGAAGTTTTAGCCACAGCAATCAGAGAAGAAAAAGAAATAAACGGAATTGAAATTGGAAAAGAAGAAGTAAAAGTGTCACTGTTTGCAGATGATATGATAATATACATACCGAATCCTAAAGATGCTACCAGAAGACTACTAGAGCTTATCAATGAATTTGGTAGAGTAGCAGGATACAAAATTAATGCACAGAAATCTCTTGCATTCCTATACACTAATGATGAAAAATCTGAAATAGAAATTAAGGAAACATTCCCACTTACCATTGCAATGCAAAGAATAAAATACCGGGCTTCCTTGGTGGTGCAGTGGTTGAGGGTCCGCCTGCCGATGCGGGGGACGCGGGTTCATGCCCCGGCCTGGGAGGATCCCACGTGCCGTGGAGTGGCTGGGCCCGTGAGCCATGGCAGCTGGGCCTGTGCATCCGGAGCCTGTGCTCTGCAACGGGAGAGGCCACAACAGTGAGAGGCCAGCGTACTGGAAAAAAAAAAAAGAAGAATAAAATACCTAGGAATAAACCTAAGGAGACAAAAGGCCTGTATGCCGAAAACTGTAAGACACTGATGAAAGAAATTAAAGATGATACAAACAGATGGAGAGATATACCATGTTCTAGGATTGGAAGAATCAACATTTTGAAAATGAGTATACTACCCAAAGCAATCTACAGATTCAGTACAATCCCTATCAAACTACCAATGGCATTTTTCACAAAACTGGAACAAAAAATTTCACAATTTGTATGGAAACATAAAAGACCCCAAAAAGCCAAAGCAGTCTTGAGAAAGAGATATGGAGTTGGAGGAATCAGGCTCCCTGACTTCAGACTATACTACAAAGCTACAGTAATCAAGACACTATGATACTGGCACAAAAACAGAAAGATAGATCAATAAACAGGATAGGAAGCCCAGATATAAACCCACGCACATATGCTCACCTTATCTTTGATAAAGGAGGCAAGAATATACAATGGGGGAAAGACAGCCTCTTCAATAAGTGGTGCTGGGAAAACTGGACAACTACATGTAAAAGAACGAAATTAGAGCACTCCGTAACACCATACACAAAAGTGAACTAAAAGTGGATTAAAGACCTGAATGTAAGGCCAGACACTATAAAACTCTTAGAGGAAAACATAGGCAGAACACTCTATGATATAAATCACAGCAAGATCCTTTTTCACCCACCTCCTAGAGAAATGGAGATAAAAATGAAATTAAATGGGAGCTAATGAAACTTAAAAGCTTTTGCACAGCAAAGGAAACAAGACGAAAAGACAACCCTCAGAATGGGAGAAAATATTTGCAAATGAAGCAACTGACAAAGGATTAATCTCCAAAATTTACAAGCAGCTCATGCAGCTCAATATCAAAAAAACAAACAACCCAATCCAAAACTGGGCAGAAGACCTACATAGACATTTCTCTAAAGAAGATATACAGATTGCCAACAAACACATGAAAGAATGCTCAACATCACTAATCATTAGGGAAATGCAAATCAAAAATACAATGAGATATCACCTCACACTGGTCAGAATGGCCATCATCAAAAAATCTACCAACAATAAATTGTGGAGAAGGTGTGGAGAAAAGGGAACCCTTTTGCACTGTTGGTGGGAATGTAAATTGATATAGCCACCTTGGAGAACAGTATAGAGGTTCCTTAAAAACATAAAAGATGAACTACCATATGACCCAGCAATCCCACTACTGGGCATATATCCTGAGAAAACCGTAATTCAAAAAGAGTCATGTACCAGAATGTCATTGCAGCTCTGTTTATAATAGCCAGGACATGGAAGCAACCTAAGTGTTGATCGACAGATGAATGGATAAAGAAGATGTGGCACGTATATACAATGGAATATTACTCGGCCATAAAAAGAAACAAAAGTGAGTTATTTGTAGTGAGGTGGATCCACTTAGGGACTGTCATCCAGAGTGAAGTATGTCAGAAAGAGAAAAACAAATACCATATGCTAACACATATATATGGAATCTAAAAAAAAAAAGAAAAATGTTCTGAAGAACCTAGGGGTAGGACAGCAATAATGACGCAGACGTAGAGAATGGACTGAGGACATGGGGAGGGGGAAGGGTAAGCTGGGACAAAGTGAGAGAGTGGCATGGACATATATACACTACCAAATGTAAAATAGGTAGCTAGTGGGAAGCAGCTGCCTAGCACAGGGAGATCAGCTCTGTGCTTTGTGACCACCTAGAAGGGTGGGATAAGGAGTGTGGGAGGGAGACCCAAGCGGGAGTGGATATGGGGATATACTTATACATATAGCTGATTCTCTTTGTTATATAGCAGAAACTAACACACCACTGTAAAGCAGTTATACTCCAATAAAGTTGTTAACAAAAATTATTCCCAGTGAAAGAAGCCAGACACGAAAGACCACATACTATATGATTCCATTGATATGGAAGGCCAGAATAGGGATAGAAGGTAGGTTAGTGGTTGCCTAGGGTTGGGGGTGGAGATGGGGGACACAGGATTGATAGCTGTGGGTGAAGAGTTTCTTTTTTAGGGAGATGAAAATGTCCTAAAATTGACTGTAGGTATGGTTGCACACATCTATGAATATAATGAAAACAATGAATTACACACTTTAGGTAGATTGTTTATGTGAATTATACCTCAATAAAGCTGTCAAAAAGAGAAAAAAAGAAAAGAAATATTATATTATGTCTAATTCTAAGAAAACTGTCCCATAACTAACACTTACGGAAGACTTATTTTGTTCCAGAGTTTGTTCTATGCATTATACAAATATTATCTTGATAATCCTCACACTTCTTTACTATTTCCTAATTTTCAGAAATGCTAAGGCACAGTGAGATAGTTACTTGCTGATAGTATAACACATAACAAATGATAGAGTCACAATCTGACCCTTTGCGATATGGATCCAAAGGAAGATAAGGAGCTTGCTCTTTTTACTTTCAAAGCAGACATCATTACATACCTTATGATAATGACGGATTCATGTCTTTGTATGATTATGGATAGACTGTTTTCCTTTTGCAAAATAATGAAAAGTTTTGTGACATTAAAACCACTTTTCATTGTTGTTCAAATAGATATTTTACAATGTCAATTTATATTCAGTGAGACACTCAAATTATGTTCTGTTCCTTTAATGGTTTTCCTTGCACTATGTTTTCAGAATTCGGTATCTTCAATAAAACAAGTATTCCTTGATTTTGTAGATACTGACTTTCCTCCATGTGATTTGTCTTTGTCAAGTGAGTCAATTTTATATGGCTCATTTAGTGCATTTTACTTGTGATCACCTTCGGGGGGAGAATTATGTAAAATGAATTTTTCTCCACTTTTTCTTTTATTTTACGAAGGATGCAAATAAGTATAAATTAGCTTCATAATACAAAGACCTAGACATTAGAGTACAAGGATTCTTTTGGGGAACTGATTTCTGGTCTTGTTGTGGTAGACACGGGGGTGCACTGCCCAGATCCCCTTCAAAATAAGACTTCCTGCTCAGATGTGGGTGAGGAAGCAGCTTCTGGCTGTCACTTTTTCAGGATCAGCCTGTGCTGCCAAGTGCTACCTTATTCTACCTGAGGTCCTGCGCTTCCTGGGCAGCCCACATCCCTTGATCGAGGAAGACAGAGGTAGAAAACACCCAGCCATTTCAGCCTATCACGGGGATCTTAGATGCCAGTACTTTCTCCAGACTGGAGCTGGGTTGGCTGAGGCTTTGTGGCATCTACATTGTAGTTCAGCTTCTTCTTCTGCCCAGTGCTTCTTTTTCTCCCTTCCTTTTGTAGATATTAATCCCCAATAAACTATATTTCACTCCAAACTCCATTTTAGCACCTGTTTCGGGAGAATCCAACCTGTGACACCTATACTCTGTAGACTATAGTTCCTTCCTATTGTAAAATGATGGGGTTACACTTTACTCTTTATTATGTAAACATATTATTGTGGTAATCATTATCAAATTTTCATATATTTTAGGTAAAGAAATCAAGACATAGTTTTGTGTTTGTAAATATGATAAACCACTTGGCTTCTAGCCCCCTCAACATTCTAATCCCCATATGTGAACTCTACCTTTGTTTAGGTCTAGCAGCCCAATTCTGTTCATGGCCAAGGGGACTATAAGGAACATGGTCTTAGTCATTGAACAGCTTAAGAAATTGCCTTCTTTGTTGTTTTCATAACAAGTAGAGAGTGCTTTCCATGGGCCTGTCAGCCTCCCCTTCCCTAGCTGTTATTGGGATCTTGCAAGAACACCAGCTCTGTTAGTTGGCCTTACCTCTGACCTCAGATACAAATAATTGAAGCTAATGGACTGACTAAATCAGTTGATTCTTTTTCATGATGTTGACTCATACTGAAATTTGTCTTTTTCTTATTGCTGGGTTTTTTTGTCTTCTAACACTTCTTGAAACTTACACACATGCACATGCACACACGTGCGCACACACACAGAAACTTGTTGCCAAATTTTTATGCATAAGGAAAAGCTTATAAAAGTCTGACAGAAAGCCTATATATCTCAAAAGAACTAACAAATTGCAAAGTGCCTGCAAAAGCAACTTCCTCTCCACCCTCAATTCCCTGAGTGCTACTGTGATGGGGATTCTGTTTCTCTGTAATCCATCTATGTCCTTATGCTTGAATGCCTTAGAGGTATCTAGAATTCAAGAGATAGAGTAAAATCTTCCTTGCATTTTTTTACTCTTTTGTACTTTTGTTTCTATCTCTATTTATTTTGTGGTATGTGTGAGTTTTTTTAAACAAAATTGGAGCAAAATACCACCTTTTTTTTTTTTTTTAATGAAAGCCAAATCTCATGAGTGGTAATTTATTGTCGAGTTCAACATTTTGTTTTATGAAAAGCAGTTTATATAACTGAGAAATTAAGTATTACAGTGTGGTTATAAATAGGTAAAATCATTTTTCTGCTTTTTATTGATATAACAACAATGACAGTCTTTATTAATTTACCAGCTAATGTCTAGACAGTTCTAATAAAAAGATAAATGGGAGTATTAAATATCTCTTCATTTTAATACAGAAGCATTTTAAGGGAGATCCTCAAAATACTAAATGAAATTTAGATCTAAACATCCTTATGGATCATCAGATGTGATCCTTGTATAAAATGAGTGTTCTACCTGCTGAACCAGAATATTTTAAAGCCCAACCACTTCACTTTCAAGTTTCTTTCTGCTCTACTAATGTTAAAGGTTACCTTTTCTTCCTAACCATGAAAGCTATTACTCCCCAGTGGCAGGGAAAATGCTAACTTGTTAGTTCCAGTACAAGTGTATTCAACAGCACCAGTTTTTTCTTCATAATAGCATATCTACTTTTCTTATGTCATCCCACAGGGAAGTCATTATAGGGAATTTGAGATACCGATAAAAAAAATAGAGGCTTCCCTGGTGGCGCGGTGGTTAAGAATCCACCTGCCAATGCAGGGGACTCAGCTTCAAGCCCTGATCTGGGAAGATCCCACATGCTGGGGAGCAACTAAGCCCGTGTGCTACAGCTACTGAGCCTGCGCTCTAGAGCCCACGAGCCACAACTACTGAAGCCTGTGGGCCTAGAGCCCATGCTCCGCAACAAGAGAAGCCACAGCAATGAGAAGCCTGCACACCACAACGAAGAGCAGACCCTGCTCCACACAACTAGAGAAAGCCTGCACGCAGCAACGAAGACCCAACACAGCCAAAAATATAAATAAATTAAAAAAATATATATATATAATAGTCCATCTAAAATCACAGCAAAGATAGAAACCTGAATGGACCTTGATTACAGAACTAGGTAACTTCCTATAGATATTGGCTATTGAACTTTCAGTGTGAGAAAGTTGGAGTCCTGGGATACTGTAGGTTGGTGTATATCTCAATGAACAAAATTTAAGACTTCCATAATATAGCAAATGGTTATGACAAAGGCTAAATGTTAGTAAAACAGTTGCTTGTCTTCACTGGCAAGCAGTGAAGACAGTTTTCCTCTGCCTGAAGAAGACAATGGGAGGGAGGCCTGTGAGGGAGAATTTTAACACCTCCTCCAACCTGTGAAACCTGACCACTGGGAGGAAAGGTGGACTAGGGGCTTCTCAGGGCTATAATCAGGGAGAGGGAGTTTAACTGGTTAGACATGCACTTGGGGAGACTGATTCATTTATATTTGATTACATTCCCCAAAATTCAGGTAATTTCTACCAATGAAAATACTGATGTCAAGCTATAGACAAGAGAAAAGATGTTTAAATTTTCCTCACTTATTTCCATCATATAAATATGAATGTAATACTGTTTACACATACATAAAGTTATAAATATAAATATTACTCAATGAGTCATAAAGTCAGATTTAGAAAGACAGAGATCTTCTAGTGCAACTTCCTATTCACTATGGAAAATTCTTTCTTTTTTTCTTTTTCTTTTTTTTGCGGTACGCGGGCCTCTCACTGTTGTGGCCTCTCCCGTTGCGGAGCACAGGCTCCGGACGCGCAGGCTCAGCGGCCATGGCTCACGGGCGTAGCCGCTCCGCGGCATGTGGGATCTTCCCGGATCGGGGCATGAACCCGTGTCCCCTGCATCGGCAGGCGGACTCTCAACCACTGCACCACCAGGGAAGCCCAAATTCTTCTTTCTTTATGACAGATGTTCAATAGATATTTACTGAGCACCAACTTAGTGAAAGAACAAAATATAAATAAGGCACATTCTCCTCCCTTTTAGAACACAAAGCCTAGTTGAGCTTGAAAAGATACCGAAGATAGCAACAATTTGGACCTCCAAAATTATGTTTTTTTCCCTTATAAATTATGCTTTTAGATATTGACGTTTAACTCTATTCACCCTGAATTACAGATTTGGTTCTCTTAGAGAACTGATAGCATTTAATGTGAAAATATATCGGGCTACTCTAGCTTTTGGCTTTCAGAAAAAGCCATTCACAGGACATCACCTCTGCTAAGTAGGACTTTTTGTGCTTTTCAGACGTTAATGTACAAGCACATCACCTAGGATTTTAGTAAAATGAAGATTCTAATTTATTTAGTTGGAGTGGGACCTGAAACTCTGCATTTCTCATGAGCCCCTTAGATGCCATGCTGCTCTTCAGAGGGCCATTTTGGACAGCCTACTGCTCTTGAGCTTTTCTCTTTACCCAGTTATATTACTATTTTCCGAAGAAAGACAATGGTAGTGATAAAATTCCAATCCCATCAATGATTTCTCTAATCATGGCAAATCAAACCTGATTCTAGTATTCTAGTCAGTTTTATTATTGCTTATAAAGTTCTATAATTGATTTGTAACTTGTGGGAGCATCTTAAATTTACTTTCAAATGTTCTGGTCTTTTAACATCTCAAGCACTGATAGTTTCCAATTTAGTTTTCTGTGAAAGGCAAATAGTTTTCCTTTTCCTTTTTAAACGAATAAATTGTGGAATTTTAATTCTTAGGCACTTTTAACAAGGAGGTCTTTAATACATGGTTATCTATTGAGAAAAATGATTTTCAATATGATAAATATTATGAATTAAAATAAATTAATTCTTTTTTCTGCCTTGCACTGTTTCATTGGTGTCTAACTGGCCTTTAACATGGTATTAATAATTTTTATATTTATTTATGCTTTTGAATTTTTACATATATAAGAAAGAGCACCTGCTTGTTATGTAGAGAATGAATTCCTCCAGCACTGCTGCTTCCTTCCAAGTGAAGGGAGCTCCTCTTAGATAAACCTTCTGTTTTCTCTCCACACCATCACCCATTCCTCTGGAAGGAGGAAGAACACCTTACTTTATTGATGATTTAGGGTAGATAATTAACTGTAAGCCAAGCCCTTTTTCTTTTCTTCCTCTTTGTTAGCTGGCTTTCAGCAGAGAGCATATTATCTGCTTTGTCCCTTTATGCCATGGGATTTATAAGGCCACGCCTCACTTCCTACCATAGAGATGTGACCAGATGGATATCTGTGTAATTGTAGAGGTCAGTATCAGAGAGCTCACTTAGCCACAGGTATGAATTATGTCTTGCAATATTGGCTGATTGGTAATACAGTTGATATTTTAATTTCCATAAGCTGATTACTTTGTCTGGATTGGTTCAGATTTGGGTGGAAATAGAGGTACATTTAAAAAAATATATTGTCATACTGTAATATTACTATGTGCCTTTCATTTATGTAAGTCATACCTAAATAGAAACTGAATATGAGACAAAAATAATTGCTATAGAAAATGAAAACACTAGCTTGAAAAGATATATGTACCTCCATGTTCACTGCAGCATTATTTACAATAGCCAAGATATGGAAACAACCTAAGTGCCCACTGATGGATAAATGGATAAGGTAGATATGGTATATATATGCAATGGAATATTATTCAGCCATATAAAAGAATGAAATCTTCCCATTTGTGATAATACGGATGGACCCTGAGTGCATTATGCTTAGTGAGATAAGTCAGACAGAGAAATACAAATATTGTATGATATCACATGTGGAATCTAAAACCAAAGCCAAAAACAAAACCCAAGCTCATAGATACAGAGAACAGATCAGTGGTTGCCAGAGGTGGAGATTCAGACATGGGCGAAATGGGTAAAGGGAGTCAAAAGGTACAAACTTCCAGTTATAAAATAAATAAGTCATCGGGATGTAATGTACAGTGTGGTGATTACAGTTAATAATGCTGTATTGCATATTTGAAAGTTGCTAAGAGAGTACATCTTAAAAGTTTTCATTACAAGCAAAAAAATTCTACAACTATGGTGACAGATGTTAACTAGAATTATTGTGATCATTTTGCAATAAAAGCAAATATGGAATTATTATTTTATACACCTGAAACTAATATAATATTGTATGTCAAATGTACCTCAAGAAAAAAAAATTGCTATAAGACAGTAAGAAAAACAAGAGACAACTTCTGTATAGGGGAAGAATTAATGGAAAATTGAATTGGGCCTTAAAAATAGTTTTTAATAGTGTTAAAAGGTGGTAATAAAAAGTCATAATATTTCAAAGGAGATAATTACATGAGCAATCACAGAATATAAAATTAAATTTCTAATTTAGAGAATGATAACCTTCTTTAGCTAAAAGATGAGTTATATGCAGGGTTTGTGTGTGTGTGTGTGTGTGTGTGTGTGTGTGTGTGTGTGTGTGTGTGAAGGGCAAATTCCAGAAAAAGAGTAATTGTACTTATATTTTTAGGTGTCTTGAAAGTCCGCTGAAAATTTTGTTTTGAAGAACAATTGAAGATCTGAGTAAGAAAGTGACTTGATCTGATCTGTATTTAAAGGAAATAACTCTAGAAACTTTACGAAGGCAGAAATAGAGTGGAGGAGATAAATGATCAATTAGAAATAAAAATTAGAACAGGTTAAGAGTAATTGGAATTTGACCCAGGGCCTTGGAAGTGGGAATATAAAGGAAGGAATGTTTTTGAGAGACTTTGAAGAAGTACAATCTTTATTGCTTAGCAACTGAATAAATGTGGGAGAAATGGGGGAAAATGATAACCATAAATAAAATTTTATGCCTAGTTATGAGTGGGACTGTAATGAAATTAAATAGAAATATGATTTCAGAAAGACTAATGTTTAATGGAAACTTAAATGTTTAATGGCAAGTTTAATGGAAAAGTTAAGTGTAGTTTTAGACATGATGGGTTTTTAGTGCTCTTGAGACATCTAAGGCATCTACAGAATAAAAACTGAATTTGAGGTTGTAGTCAATTGACACTTCAGACCTTTGGATTTTGAGAATTACTGGTAGTGAAGGGTGAAGCTGTGGAGGTAATGACTTAAAAATAGAGAGTATAGGGGCTTCCCTGGTGGCTCAGTGGTTGAGAGCCCGCCTGCCGATGCAGGGGACACCGGTTTGTGCCCCGGTCTGGGAGGATCCCACATGCCGTGGAGCGGCTGGGCCCGTGAGCCATGGCCGCTGAGCCTGCGCGTCCGGAGCCTGTGCTCCGCAACGGGAGAGGCCACAACAGTGAGAGGCCCGCGTACCGCAAAAAAAAAAAAAAAAAAAAAGTATATTAACAAAATATTAGGAAGAATGGCTGTGGAAACAAGCTTAGGGAATATATTTGAGTAATTGGACTAGGGAGAGATAAACAATTATGGACTATAGAAATGAACTTTGCATACATGTTTGTCTATATAATTAATGAAATTTGAGGTTGGTGTTTATGTTAAGAAACTTCTAAACGTTACTCAAACTTTATGATTTACCAAATACGATGGGAAGATGGAAAAGACCATCTCTTAATACCTCAAACAAAAGTACTGAATTCATTGCTTGATAAGCAATGGAAAGCTATACTTGGAAGGTTCAGTTTCCCCCCAGAAAGCAACAACTAACCTCATAGGGGATTTTGGGGGTGTGGCTTTAAGAGATTAGCAAACATCAAAAAGTAGGAGGGTTTGATTAAGTGATTGATTACATGATTACTGGTGGCTTGCTTTTATAGGTTTGGGGACTGATGCAAAATGGTCTGAAATTGATTCTGGGTCAGCAGGTGTCTTCGTGGAGAAGTTCCAGTACACTGTTGGAGCAAAAAAGATACAAGTTCGGACTCATTGGAGAGGGTAAGAGGAACAGTTTGATTTTACTGGCATCATTCCTCCCCTAAGGTCTTGGACCTTGATTTCTCCCATGGGGGAAAGTGAGAGTGTGTGAGTGAGCTCCCAGCTTCCCAAACTATGTGGAACACTGACAGAGAGACTCACTTTTCTTTCATCCCATCCAGGGTACTGATTCATGAGCTGTATTACTAGGGAGTGGGACGAGTCTGAGAGAGTGGCAGCTAGGGCTCTCAAAGGGCATTAAAGAAGCACAGATCCTATTAAGTAATGACATCAACAACTCCATCAAGAAGCCAATGAGCCTTTAGGGATGCCTCACCTGCATTTTCCAGTAACTGGCCCACAAGCATCCCAAGCACTCTGTGTGCCTCACATACATGCATTCCCATCCTCTAGCTGACTTGCTGTGTGCACTCCCAATGGTGGTGTTGAGAGCAAGCTTTGGGAGACAGCTAATGAGGAAACAGAGAATGCTGGCTCAAATCTGCAGGCCAGGGGAGACCACAAACATGAGCTTTAGCACCACCTTTGGGAAAACAAAAAGGTGTGTCGCTGGATTGAGAGGAGGTATACTTGCTTACAAATTTTGCCACAAGAGGGAGCAAAAATTGCGGAGCAGGTGAGATCACAGAAGGTCTGAGAAAGCATCAGAATACTTAACAGGGATGAGGGAAGATATTTCTCTCCTGAGGCAGTTAGTAAAGACTGGAGAAGGTGACTGCTACTTAAAAGTGAAGAGAGCAGTGCAAAACTTAAAGGAACATGAAAAATCAAGGAAACATGACACCATCAAAGGATCACAGTAATCTTTCAGTAGTCAATCCTAAAGCTATGGAGATCTGTGATTTACCCAGTAAAGAATTAAAAGTAACTGTTGTAGTGAAACTCAATGAGCTCCAAGAAAACACAGAAAGGTAATCCAACAAAATCAGGAAAACAATACACAACAAAATGAGATGTTTAACAAAAAGATAGAAATCATAAAAAAGAACCAAATAGAAATTCTGGAGTTGAAGAATAAGACGAATGAAGTGAAAAATGCAAATGAAAACATCACCAGAATGTTTTCAATAGTAGAAAGAATCTGTGAGTTAGATGAAAGGAACTTTGAAATTATCAAGGAGAACAAAGATAAAAGAATGAAAGAGTGAAGAAAGGCTGTGTAATCTATGGAATACCATCAAAAAAAAAATTGCAAATTGATGGGGTTCCAGAAGGAGAAGAGAGGGAGCAGGGGGCAGAAAGCTTATGTAAAGAAATAATGGCAGGACTTCCCTGGTGGTCGAGTGGTTAAGAATCTGCCTTCAAATGCAGGGGACGTGGGTTCAATCCCTGGTTGGGGAACTAAGATTCCACATGCTGTGAGGCAGCTACACCTGCGTGCTCTAGAGCCCGCGTGCCACACAGAGAGAGCCCACGTGCTGCAACTACTGAGCTCGTGCACCACAACTGGAGAGAAGTCTGCATGCCGCAACAAAAGATCCTGCATGCCACAACAAAGATCCCACATGCTGCGACGAAGACCCGACGCAGCCAAATAAATTTAAAAAAAAAGAAATAATGGCTGAGAGCTTTCCAAAGCTAGGGAGAGATTTAGATATCCAAGTTCAAGAAACTCATAGGTCACCAAACAAACTCAACTTAAAGAGATCCTTTCCAAGACACGTTACACTAAAACAAACATCAAAGGCAAAGAGAGAATCTGAAAAAGCAACAAGAGAATAGGAGCTTATAACATAAAAGGGGCCCCCACTAGGCTAATAGTGGATTTCTCATAAGAAACTTTACAGGCCACTAGAGAGTGGGATGATATATGCAAAGTGCTAAAAGAAAAACAAACAAAACACTGCCAACAAGAATATTCTATACAGAAAAGTTATCCTTCAGAATTGAAGGAAATGATCCAGCAATCCCACTTCTGGGAATATGTCCAAAGGAATTGAAATCAGGATTTTGAAGAGATATCTACACTCCCATGTTTATGGCAGCATTGTTCACAATAGTCAAGATATGGAAACCACCTAAGTGTTTGTCTATAGATGAATGGATAAAAAGATCCTGCCGAGGAAATCCTGCCGTTTGTGACAAAATGGGTGAACCTTGAGGACGTTATGAAAAATGAAGTAAGTCAGAGAGAGAAAGACAAATACTGTATCATATCACTTATATATGAAATCTAAAAAGCCAAACTCATAGAAACCAAGAGAAGAATGGTGGTTGCCTGGGGCTGGGAATTGGGGGAAGTGGGGAGATATTGGTCAAAGGGTACAAATTTCCAGCTATAAGATGAATAAGTTCTGAGTATCTAATGTAACAGCATGATAATTATATTTAACAATACTGTATTATATACCTGAAAGTTGCTGAGAGTGTAAATCTTTAATGTTCTCACCACTAAAGAACTAGTAATTATGTGAGGTGATGGAGGTGTTAGGTAACACGACTGTGGTCATCATTTTGCAGTAAAAGTATATCAGATCAACGTGTTGTACCTCTTAAGCTTACACAACGTTGTATGTCAATTATATATCAATAAAGCTGGAGGTAAAAAGTACATATGGGTGTTGAGGAGGCAGTTTTGGAAAGATAATGGTTTTTGGAGAGAGGAAGGTTAAAAAAAAGTGAAATGGATACTGTATTTCAAGGAAAAATAAATCTGGGGGAAATTTTAAAGTTTGTGGAAGGCAAAAGAAAACAACAGAAATTGGAAAGACAGACACATACACTCCTCAAAAGGCCACCTAATAAAGAAAGTGCAGTTTTATACACTAACAGAAGAGATTTCTCTTGAAATAAGAGTCTTGTGAGCTACTCCAAGCCATCAACTTTGTTTATCAAATGTGGCAACAGGGCAGTCTTCACACAACTCTACACAAAACTACTACAAGAATAAAGCTGAAGAGAATAAAAATATTTTACCTAATAAAATTTCCCTTCCCTGCACAAAAAACAATTATGAAGCAAAAGGCTGTTTTAACACAAAATACCAAGCTGAATTAAATATGTTCAAACAAAAATTTGAGGATATAAAAACAAGCAGGATTTAACCTTAGTTTTTACTAAGAAGAAAAATGGACAAAAAGAGGAAAAAATTAAACGAGAGTTTTGTATTCTAAGAAAATAGAAAAGTCATAACAGGAGAAAAATCATAACAGATTTGAAGACTAAATTACAGATGCTCAAGTAAAAATATACACCAGTGAAATTTTAAGAATGACTTTAAAGGAAAAAAACTGTACTGTGATCATGTTGGTACACCCTTATGAATGGAAAGACCAATACCTTGCCATATATAGGCCCACTGGTTCTTTGCTCATGTGGAGGACAGAGCACTCACCATGTGACATGCTGATTTCCACACTCTTAAAAGATGATGGCTAACTAGAATCCTCTAAAATGCCTTTGCTGCTGCTGCCTTTGCCTCTGTTTCCAAAAATGGTCCTCATTCTCAGGGTTATAGGTAAAACACACCCAAGACATTACTGTGGTGTAGTCAAGGATAAACCCAGCATAAGCCTGTGATTCTAAGCCCAGTAAAGCCATGGGAACACCTTTAACCCGGACAATAATTATTTGAGACTCTCTGGAGTAAGAAACTTGTAAATATTAGCAGTATAGAGAGAACACTGTCTCCCTTAAGTATATCCGTTAACTACCGCAAAAAATTCAAAACACAATAACAACAACAAAATCCCCCAAAACCCTGGGTACAGGAGGAGGAAACTCAACACTCAAACAGAAGCCCACAGTTTGACCCAATTGGAAACCAAAATTTTCTAAAATAATGCCTACAACAAAAAGATAAAAGGGCACTGGTTGGCATTTGTGCCTCTACAACATAGTTTTTTTTGGCTGCGTTGGGTCTTCGTTGCTGCGCACGGGCTTTCTCTAGTTGCGGCGAGCAGGGCTACTCTTTGTTGAGCTGCACAGGTTTCTCATTGCTGTGGCTTCTCGTTGCGGAGCACGGGCTCTAGGTGCACGGGCTTCAGTAGTTGTGGCTCGTGAGCTTAGTTGTTCTGCGGCATGTGGGATCTTCCTGGACCAGGGCTCGAACCCGTGTCCCCTGCTTTGGCAGGCAGATTCTTGACCACTGCACCACCAGGGAAGCCCTACAACATAGGTTTTGAATTAACTTTAACATATGCCGAAATGCACCAATTGACAAAAGTTAATTTCTTAATTATGGGCCTCAAATTACAGTTTTTCCTGGAGATATGACTAAATTTAAGTGAGATGCCAACTAATTAACTAACATTCACAAACACTCTGTCCCCAGACAGTAGAATAAATATGTAAGGAACAAATACTAAGACAGACACAATATTCTGGGCCATAATCCATGTCTCAATAATTGTTAAAATATTCACATCATAAAAAGTATGTTGTGTGAGCCTAGTGGAATTAAATTAGAAGTAAATATAAAGAAAATCTAGAAACTGTCAACATATTTGGAAATTTTTTTTTTCTGACCAAAAAATTTAATTAACCAAAAAATTACAATGGTAGAGAAAATAATAACAATATAGAGAAATTATAAGAAGTGGGAGTCAGGGTAGAAAAAATGCAAAGGCCTTGCTCTCTAGGAGACCAGTACTGCAGCTGGGCTGGCCTCAGCCCCAGCCCCTTCTGAGTTTTCTTTGGCTGCTGGCGTCTTGTCTTCCCCCATGAGACGAATGTTGTGCTTTTCCCGGAATTCATTTATTTCTTTCCCCTTTGCCAGAAACCGCTGTGTCAGTGTCTCAATAATCTTCTGTATCTGCTCCTGGTTGTTCTCCAGGGCAGGCAGCACCTCTTTGACAGTTCGCTCTATCAGCACCCTCCAACCATGCGGTAGCACTTGCAGGTTTCATCTACCTCCTTCAGAGTATCAATCACTAGACAGTGCTCATTCAACTCTGTCTCCAACTCAGCTGCTTTGGAGGCCAGGCCCCTGCTGTTCCTGCCGAAGGCGATGGAAGCCAGCAATTACTTGCTCTGCTGACGTGAACCCCCTTCCCGGAGTTGCTCCGGCTGCTCTTGCCAGTGCGACCACTGCTCTCTGCCATCTTCATTGCTTGCTGGGCTTCCAGTCTGCCCATATTTGGAAATTTAAGTACATAATTCTGAAAAACCCACCAGCAAAGAAAGAAACAACAGAAATTTTAAAGTATTTTAAGCTGAATGAAACAAAAAAAATTTGTGCAACGCAGCTAAAGACTGCTTATGTAGGAATTTATACCACTAAATATTTAGATTAAAATATAAATCTCAAGACAATAATATAAACTTGATCTTAAGAAATTAGAGAAAGAAAAATGCATTAGGCCGGAAAGTAATCATAAGACAGGAAACAATAAAGATCAGAGTGGATATCAATGAAACAGAAAACAAAAACAACAGAAAAAACTGAAGAAACAAAAATCCATTTCTTTGGAAAGATCATTGAATGTATAAACATTTGCTACAACTGATGAAAAGAAAAGTTAAATAAGACAGAATTACCCATACCATAAGAGAGAGGGCATCACTATGGATTCTGCAATTTTTAAAAGGAAAATAAGGGGGAAATTATGAACTATTTTATATAAATAAATTTGAAAATTTGTATGAAATGAACAAAGGTTTTGAAGGATAGAAACTATCAAATCTCACTCAGGAGGAAACAGCCTGAAAACCCCAAATAAATGAGAGAAAATGAATAAGTAGTTAAAAAGCTTTATGCAAAAGAAACTCTAGGTCTAGGTGCCTTAAATGGTAAGTTCTACTAAAGATTTAAGGAAGTAATAGCTCCAATACTATACATACAGACAATAGAAGTGGAGGGGACATGTCCCAGCTCATTTTTTGAGGCCAGCATAAATTCTACAAGACACAAAAATATAGATCATTAACTGTTATCAACATATACACAAAAATTCTTAATAAAATTTATCCAATTGAATCCAATGATGTATATAAAAGATAAAACATCATGATCAAGTGGATTTTATGCAAAGAATGCAAGGTTGGTTTGATACTAAAAACTCAATCAGTATAATCGTATTAACAGGTTAGAAAAAAATATAGGTTAGATAAACCAACCTATATTTGTGAATAAAAGTCTAAGTCATTAGGAATAGAATATAACTTCCCCAATATAATGAAGAGCTTTAAGAAAAGCAATAGCTAACACCATATTTAATGGGTAAAAACTGGTTGTTTACCTTTAACATGGAGACAATGGCAAAGATATCCTTTCTCCTCACTTCTTTTTACTCTTTTGCTGGAATTCCTAACTATTGTAGTAAAGTAAGGAAAAGAAATATAAGACATACAGATTGGAAAGAAAGAGGTAAAACTTTTTTATTTGTGGAATATCTAATTATGTAGAAAATGCAAAGAAAGCTATGAAAAACCTACTAGAACTAATTTATGAGTGTAGTGAGGTTCCAAGATATGTAAATGTATGAAAATCTCTCCAAGATATGTAAATTTATGAAAAGGAATGAGAATGTTCATTGCAGAATTATTCACAATAACCAAGATGTGGCAACAACCCAGTGTCCATGATGGGACAAAAAAATGTGGTATACACATACAATGGAATATTATTCAGTCAGAAAAAAGGAGATCCTATCACTTGAAACAGTATAGATGGATCTGAAAGACATTATGCTACATTGAATAAGTCAGTCAAAGATGAACAAATATTGCATGGTACCATTTATGTGAGATATCTAAAATAGTCAAATTATAGAAGCAGAAAATAGAATGGTGGTTGACACGGGATGGGAGGAGAGGGGGAAATGGGGAGTTGTTGTTCAATAGATATTAATTTATAGTTATACAAGATGAATAAGCTCTAGAAATCTGCTGTGCAACATAGTACTTGTAGTTAACAATCAATATGGTGCACTTAAAAATTTAAGAGAGTAGATCTAATGTTAAGTGCTCTTACCACAAAAAACCAAAAAGCACCCCCTGCACCAAAGGGACACAAGGAAACTTTTGGAAGTGATGGATGTTTATTACCTTGATTGTGGTGATATCACAGTTGTATGCATGCATATTTCTGAAATCATCAAATTATATACATTAAATATGTGCAGTTTTAAAAATATCAATTATACTTCAATAAACCTGTAAAAAAAACCTAAAAAAATCTATGTGTTTCTATATACTAGCATTGAAAAATTGGAAACTGAAATTAAAATAAATACTATTTGCAAAAGCATCAAATAGAGATAAATATGAAAAACATATGAAACACCGAGAACTACAAAACATTGCTGAGAGGTATTAGAGAAGACCTAAGTAGAGGAATATATCATATTAATGTATTGGAAAATTCAATCTTATAAGATACCAATTCTTCCTGAATATTTCTAAAGTTTTCAGCAATCCTATTTAAGATTCCAGTGGTCTTCACTACAGAAATTGACAAGCAGATTCTAAAACTTACATAGAAATGCAAATATAATACAGTAGCTAAAATGATTTTGAAAAAGAATACCAAAGTTACTCGTCACACTATCTGATTTCAACACTTATGAAAAATCTGCATTAGTCATGACAGCTTTGTATTGATATAAAAATGGACATATAGACCACACATATATGATCAATTGTTTTTTGACAAAGGTATCAAGGCAACTGAGTGGGAAACAAAAAGATAAACTTACAACAAATGATGTTAGATAGCCATAGAAAAACAGATAAAAGCCCAACCCTTACTTCACACTATATCAAAAATTAACTCAGAATGAATAATAGATCTAATTGTGATAGATAAACCCTTCAGAAGAAAGAGGAGAAAATTTTAGTGAGCCTGGATTTGACAAATATCTGTACAAAAAGACACACAAAATACCAAAAGAAAAATTGTCAACTTGGATTTCATCAAAAATATAAAAAATGCTCTTCAATAATCACTGTTACAAAAAAGAAAAGGCAAGTTACTGACTGGAAGAAGATATTTGCAAACACTTATCTGACAAAGGACTTCTTTCTAAAATGTACAATATTATTGTACAGCAAACTTACAACTCAATAAAAATAATACATACAACCCAATTAATAATGGAAAAAAGTTTTGAACAAACACTTCAACAAAGAATATGTATGGATGTAAATAAGCACATAAAAAGATGCTTAAGATCATTAGTCATTAGAGAAATGCATATTAAACCACAGCGAGACACCACTGTATCCCTAGGAGAATTGCCAAAAATCAAGTTTGGACCATACCAAGTGCTGGTAAGCATGCAGAGCAACTTGAACTCTCATACACTGGCCGAAAGGAATGTAAACTATTATAATGACTTTGGAAAAATGCTTTACAGTTTCTTGAACGTTTAAACATACAATTTTTGTATAACCTAATCATTCCCTGCCCGTTGTATATCTAAGAGATATAAAATGTATGTCCACACAAAGACTGGTGCACAGTTTTTCGTGATGCTTTATTTTTTAGTAACCCCAAACTGTAAGCAACCCAAACATCTATTAACAGATAAATGGATAAGCAAATTGTAGTATATCCATATAATGAAATACTACTCAATAATTTAAAAAATATTGATTCAGGCAACAAGGATGAATCTCAAAATAATTATGCTGTTTACAACAAGCCAGAGGAAAAAAGGGAACATAAATATATGTACATTTATTTAAAATTCTGGGATATACAAATTAATCTATAGTGACAGAAAGCAGATGAGTGGTTGCCTGGGGAAGGGAGTGGAGATGGTTTAAACTTTTGGGACAATTGATATGTTCATTACCTTGATTTGCAGTGATGGTTTCATAGGTATAATGATAAATCAAAATTTTTCAAATTGAATATCTATCTAGTTTATATTATACTTCCATTATACCTTAATACAGCTGTAAAATATGAATGATTCCCCATGAGGAATTTATTATTATAAGATTTCTTCATTTTTTTTATATTGAACTTTTAAAAATTTAAGCTTAACTTTGATTCTAATCAAGTAAAACGTATAAAGAATTCCACAAAATTCACATTATATTTATTCAATATTTAATTTGTTGTTTCATTCATCCATAAGCTATGTGTAATATTTAATTTGTTTCATTCATCCATAAACTATGTGTAAACTGTGTAATTTAATGATTATTTCCATACTGTCATATGACATAGGAATTAGAATATTTTCAATAAATTTAGATTATTTGATGAATAAAGCTTCTAGTTTATCAAAAAATATTCTCTTAAAATAAATGAGCAACTAGATTATTGCTTTTTCCTAAAGAGGAATTTGGAAGGAGCTCTGCCACCTTCTGTATTTATTTTCTCCCAAGAGATAGCATCTAGTTTTAATTCATCAGAAGGAGGTTCCTCACAATTAGGGAATCTCAAAGCTCTGGGGACAGAAAGAAGAATTTTCTAAAGGAAACTAATTCTGATATTTGAAGGCATTTTAATTCAGTTTTATTTTCTTATAGATACATTTATTTTGTACATAACCTGCATCTTCTTCAGTGTTACTGTATCTTTCCTCATGAACAAAACTGTTTGCCCCTCTTTTAAGGGATTTTAGAGCAAATTACATTTATATCTCTTTTATGAGCTGCCTGTTTCCTCTCCCCCCTTCCTTCCTTCCTTCCTTCCTTCCTTCCTTCCTTCCTTCCTTCCTTCCTTCCTTCCTTCCTTCC